>NC_068368.1:1583713-1633713 GCF_020536995.1 Dreissena polymorpha | reverse complement strand
GATGGCACTTTTCCCCTGGACTAGATTTTTGCTAAGAAGAGACTTTCTTTAAAGGAAAAATATCATACAAGTTGATTTGAACCTGGGCCCTTAAGAAGAAGAATTCCATTAGAATTTACACCAGCATTATGCAGGCTTTCTAATTTGAATCGGTATTTATTTGTGTACTAGTGGTTTTTTTGTACTTGTAAGTTGAAAACAATTTTTTTCAATTTCCATTAATGAATATCCATATGAAAACATGTGTTGCAACGTTGTTGTTTTTTTATGCCCCCAGATTGAATGATTGGGGTATTTTGTTTTTGGCCTGTCTGTCTGTCATTGTATGTGTGTGTCCCAAAACTTTAACCCTGGTCATAACTTTTGCAATATTGAAGAAAGCAACTTGATATTTGGCATGCATGTGTATCGCATGGAGCTGCACATTTTAAGTTGTGAAAGGTCAAGGTCATCATTCAAGGTCAAAGGTCAAATGGCTTTAAAGAGCAGTAGGGGGATTGTGTAACAAACACAGCTCTTGTTTTCGAAAAGAATGTTTTTATGCTTATTTGAATATAATGCATTCATTCTGTTTTGATTCTATGACTAGTTGCAAAAGGTTCTATAGTTCTGGTCTATTGATTTTTAACGAAAACTATTTTATATAAAGCTATGAAGAAATCCTGTAATCCAGTATAAACCTGTTTATGTTTCCTTCACAGGTCATGAGTATGCATTGAACAACCTTGAGTTTGCCTGCCACATAGAACCTGATAACCAGCATGCAAGGGAGAAACTGGAGTGGGCTAAGAACAAGAGGCAGAAACGACTTAAAACTGTAAGGCTGGACCATTCCAAAAGTATTTGTTTGCCTTGATCAAATTTGTCTTTCCCAAAAAACTTATTTCAATGTATGTATGTTTAAATAGATTTAAATATTTTGCACCGTGCTCTGTGAAAGGGGTATAATGCATGTGTGTAAAGTCTCTTCCCAAATTAGCCTGCAAGTTTGCACAGGCTAATCAGGGACAAAACTTTCAACCTAGATTGGAGTTTTGCTAGGAAGAGACGGAAAGTTTCGTCCCTGATTAGCCTGTGCGGACTGTGGACAGGCTAGTCTGGGACAACACTTTACGAGCATGCATTTTACCATCATTTCACAGAGCAGGTCCCATTAATAATACAAAAATAATTGTGTGTTAATGTTCCTCAAGGTTGAATTTTTATACATTTGTGCACTATTATTCATTTTTTCTTTTCAAGACAATTGATAAAGGCAAACATCTGATGTTACATGTATAAACATGTAATTAATAGTTCAAATAAAATAGTACTAAGAAAACTAGCCATGTTTTGTTTAAAATGCTTTAAAATGCGAGAAAATGTCTTATATATGTAGGATAAATTATATTGTTTTCACAAAGACAATATGCTTATAATTATGTTTTATCATATAAAACGTGACGTCTCATCAGGATCCACATTGTTTGCTATTCTGATAGTATTCTTTGAAAAAAATCGAAGAAAATGCTAATTTTAGAAATTCAGCAGACGACATTTTAGCAGACGACAAATTTTCCAGCATGCAAAGGGTTAAGTACTGGTTAACCAGCTAACCTAGAAAACGTGTGGGATGGTTAACTGATCCCAGTGATATGACTGTGTGGGTTGGTTAACTGATCCCAGTGATATAACTTAAATACTCTTAAAATGCAAAAAAACTGCATTTTCTGTTTGACTTTTTTCAGCTCAGAAGTTAAGTGAAAATGGCTATATGCAACCAGCATAAAACCAGAACATCCTGCAAGTAACTTGCAGTCTGTTCAGGTTTAATGCTGGGCTCATCAATATCTCAGGTTGGAACTGAAGCCTTTTAAACTTTAATCTAGTCTGAAAGGTCTTAAAGTTAATGTCTTCTAAGGTACTACAATGCGTCACGATTCTGAGTGGTAAAGAGTTAGAACAGTTTTGTCATTAACTTATGGCCAAAACTAACCCTAAGATGTCACTGTCCGCAGTGTCCGTCCACGGTTGCCGAAGAGCTCCTTTACAACCCGTTTCTACGCACCAGTCAGGCGTCCATCTTGAAGGTGGTCGCCTTGACAACGGAGGACGAGGAGGAGAAGCTGGGCCCGCCCTCAGACGAGACTCGCGCCCTTGTACTGGCAGAGCTCAGGGAGCAAAAAGACGCTTTCAAATACATCCAGTGATCAAGATTGTTTGTTATGTGATTTGGTTGGAAATTAAGATATGTGTTACAGTAGATCTGGCATTCTGTGTACGGTGGTGACAGGGCAAGTTTTAAATAACTAACGCATGTGAGATGAGACTTAGGTTAACAGGATGATTCATTTTGTTCCGTTTTTTTTTAAGAAATAAAAATGCGCAAAAATCTGCTTATATCTTATATTGCTTTTATAACAATTTGTTTTAAATGTTGTTATTTTGTTTAACCACCTAGACTTATTTAAACTTCCTGGATTTTTATTTATTAAAATCCAACCACATTAAATTATTTAATATTTGCAAAAACACTCTTACAACTGAAGTATCTGTAAGGATTGGTGAATATGGGCCCACAACTGTGATAAAACCAATTATTTGTATTTAAAGAGGAGAAGCAGGGGTGTGGACATATTTTAAAAGCTTTAACATGATTTCCTTTTTAATATTATAGTTAATCGTCCGTGAGATAGACCGTGAACTTATTTACCAACTTTTAATTAACTTTCTTTTTTAAGACATCAAACAAATAAGCTGTTCTGCTCCGTAGCATTGCTCTTCTGATCTACATCAAATAAACGCTTCTATAATGGTTTCACTTCAGATCTCAAACTTTTTTCCGCTAATTTACATATAAACTATAACCTTAATTTATGAGGAGATGCTTTAGCATGAACCTGAACTCAATGTTTTTTCATTATGTGAACATTCATGTGACATAAGTTTACATTATAGTAAAATTGTAAAAAAAGTTGGAGGTAAGGATACGTTTAGTACCGAGTAGGTCTGTTTGGCAAAGAAAACTTGACCATCCAAAATTCATTCAAAGGGAACTAAAACAGTTTTAAATCTCTTTCAGTCATATTCTTTTCCACAATTAGGTGTTCACAATAACTGTTTAACGCACGGATAAATATTTTAACAATCATAGCACTGTAGAAACATCATAACTGATCAGTTTTTTAGACATGGAAAATGACTGTGAACTTAAATAAAAAGAGTAAAAAACTGCAACTTAATTTGTAGCAATGAATTCACAATGTACTTTTTTGGTGGATGAATTAATATTCTACATACAGCATAATGGCAGATAACTTTTGCTTATGTTGAAGGTTTTTACACGTAAAAGACGAGAAATTTGTATAGATGAAGCATCTGACGATTTAAAACATTTGTTTTCATGGCAACACTTTGTGAATTGTGCAAGCAACAGGCATCTGAGCTGTTCCTGAGAATGGGGTGTACGTTAGAGATTGCGATTGAAAACTGGAGGATATTTATAGAGTTGTATGTGTACAGCGTTTTTTTTAAATAATATACATTTGTGTGTGTAAATCATAAAATGTATTTTTTATGAAGAAATCCATAATTTTAGGGTGACACTATTGTGTTGTCGTAACACGATTATTTTTAAATTATAACCATTATGGCATAATTGAGCTAAATAGAAGTTGGTTACAATAGTTAAAAAATTTTCCTTCAGACAGGCTGCATATCCTTACTTTTAATGAGAAAGATTGTGTATGTATATACATGTCATATATTGTATTTATACACATGTACATATGTCTATAACTGTCATATATTGTATAAATACACATGTATGTGCATACCTTTCATAGATTGTATAAATACACTTGTATATATGTATATTTATCTAAACACATGTATATTTGTTTACCTGTTTTAGATTGTATTAATACACATGTATGTGAATATGTGTTTTAACACATGTATATGTGTACACCTTTCATAGATTGTATTAAAACACATGTATACATGTATATGTATTTAACACATGTATATTTGTATACTTGTCAAAGATTGTATTAATACATATGTATATAAACACATGCATATGTGTATACCTGTCATAGAATGTATTAATACATATGTTTATGAACACATTCATATGTGTATACCTGTCATAGATTGTATTAATACATATGTATATAAACACATGCATATGTGTATACCTGTCATAGATTGTATTAATACATATGTTTATGAACACATTCATATGTGTTTACCTGTCATAGATTGTATTAATACATATGTTTATGAACACATTCATATGTGTATACCTGTTATAGATTGTATTAATACAAATGTTTGTGTATATTCATATCACAGATTGTAATAATACACATGCATATGTGAATACCTGTCATGTTTAAGAGATGTATATGTGTATACCTGTTTCAGTTTGTATTTAGACACATGCACATGTGTAACCCAGTCAAAAGATTTTAGTTATACCCAGTGATTATTTCTGTCAATCATTGGAAGATGATTATTTTGTGCAAATAATTAAACTTTCGGTCTTATTTGCAAATAAAGTGAATTTTTATAGTTACTGACATAAAGAATATAATAATCACTTTCACAAATTCGTAGATTTTATCCCCAAACAATTGAATGCCTTGTCTTTTCCCCAAATCATTAAAAAGACGAGTAATTCAATAAGAATTATTATTTAGTAATTATTAAACCTTTGAAACATTGTTCCCGGCGCGGAAGCCTCTTTTTTTACAGTATTGCCTGCTCAGCATGTACATCGCATGAGAACAAGTTAGTGCAGAGACGACACCTGTGTACGCAATAACTGAATACTAAAAAGTGCGTTATTATAACTGTTGGACTCTTCTTGTTTGATATATATTTTGCCGTGCTCTGTGAAATAGGTGTTAAATACATGTGAATAAAGTGTCGTCCCAGATTAGCCTGTGCAGTCTGCAGAGGCTAATCAGGGAAAACACTTTCCACTCTAATGGTATTTTTCATTTAAATAAAGTATCTTCTGTGCAAAAAATCCAGTTATGGCGGAATGATTCGCCCCTAATTAGCCTGTGAATATTGCACAGGCTAATCTGGGACGACACTTTACACGCATGCATTAAACCCCTTTTTCACAGAGCGCGGCTCATTTATACTCGCTCTGTATCTAATACACTATATCATATGTTTACAGTATACTAGGAGAATTATCGTAATAGTATTAAAGACATGTAAATTGTACACAAGAACAAAAATATATAACTGCATTAAGTTGGATCAATGTTGTTGCTCTGGTATATTTTTAATAGCATATAATAGCTCACTGATTGGCCTGCAGATCCATACCAACTGTCATATAATAGCTAACTGATTGGCCTGCAGATCCATACCAACTGTCATATAATAGCTCACTGATTGGCCTGCAGATCCATACCAACTGTCATATAATAGCTCACTGATTGGCCTGCAGATCCATACCAACTGTTATATAATAGCTCACTGATTGGCCTGCAGATCCATACCAACTGTCATATAATAGCTCACTGATTGGCCTGCAGATCCATACATGTACCAACTGTCATATAATAGCTCACTGATTGGCCTGCAGATCCATACCAACTGTCATATAATAGCTCACTGATTGGCCTGCAGATCCATACCAACTGTCATATAATAGCTCATTGATTGGCCTGCAGATCCATACCAACTGTCATAAAATAGCTCACTGATTGGCCTGCAGATCCATACCAACTGTCATATAATAGCTCACTGATTGGCCTGCAGATCCATACCAACTGTCATATAATAGCTCACTGATTGGCCTGCAGATCCATACCAATTGTCATATAATAGCTCACTGATTGGCCTGCAGATCTATACCAACTGTCATATAATAGCTCATTGATTGGCCTGCAGATCTATACCAACTGTCATATAATAGCTCATTGATTGGCCTGCAGATCTATACCAACTGTCATATAATAGCCCACTGATTGGCCTGCAGATCCATACCAACTGTCATATAATAGCTCACTGATTGGTCTGCAGATCCATACCAACTGTCATATAAAAGCTCAGTGATTGGCCTGCAAACTATAACCTAAATTTATGAGGAGATGCTTTAGCATGAACCTGAACTCAATGTTTTTTCATTATGTGAACATTCATGTGATATAAGTTTACATTATAGTAAAATTGTAAAAAAAGTTGGAGGAAAGGATACGTTTAGTACCGAGTAGGTCTGTTTGGCAAAGAAAACTTGACCATCCAAAATTCATTCAAAGGTAACTTAAACAGTTTTAAATCTCTTTCAGTCATATTCTTTTCCACAATTAGGTGTTCACAATAACTGTTTAACGCACGGATAAATATTTTTACAATCATAGCACTGCAGAAACATCATAACTGATCAGTTTTTTGACATGGGAAATGACTGTGAACTTAAATAAAAAGAGTAAAAAACTGCTACTTAATTGCTAGCAATTAATTCACAATGTACTTTTTTGGTGGATGAATTGATATTCTACATACAGAATAATGGCAGATAACTTTTGCTTATGTTGAAGGTTTTTACACGTAAAAGACGAGTAATTTATATAGAAGAAGCATCTGACGGTTTAAAACATTTGTTTGCATGGCAACACTTTGTGAATTGTGCAAGCAACAGGCATCTGAGCTGTTCCTGAGAATGGGGTGTACGTCAGAGATTGCGATTGGAAACTGGAGGAAATTTATAGAGTTGTATGTGTTCAGCGTTTTTTTTAAATAATTTACATTTTTGTGTGTAAATCATAAAATATATGTTTAATGAAGAAATCCATAATTTTAGGGTGACGCTATTGTGTTGTTGTAACACGATTATTTTTAAATTATAACTATTACGGCATTATTGAGCTAAATAGAAATTGGTTACAAAAGTTCAACGTTTTTCCTTCAGGCAGGCTGCATATCCTTACTTTTAATGATATAGATTGTGTATGTATATACATGTCATATATTTTATTTATACACATGTACATCTGTCTATAACTGTCATATATTGTATAAATACACATGTATGTGCATACCTTTCATAGATTGTATATGTATAAATACACTTGTATATATGTATATTTATCTTAACACATGTATATGTGTTTACCTGTTGTAGATTGTATTAATACAAATGTAAGTGAATATGTGTTTTAGCACATGTATATGTGTACATGTATACCTTTCATAGATTGTATTAAAACACATGTATACGTGTATATGTATTTTGACACATGTATATTTGTATACTTGTCAAAGATTGTATTAATACATATGTATTTAAACACATGCATATGTGTATACCTGTCATAGATTGTATTAATACATATGCATATGAACACATTCATATGTGTATACCTGTCATAGATTGTATTAATACATATGTATATAAACAAATGCATATGTGTATACCTTTAATAGATTGTATTAATACATATGTATATGAACACATTCATATGTGTATACCTGTTATAGATTGTATTAATACAAATGTTTGTGTATATACATATCACAGATTGTAATAATACACATGCATTTGTGTATACCTGTCATGTTTAACAGATGTATATGTGTATACCTGTTTCAGTTTGTATTTATACACATGCACATGTGTAACCCAGTCAAAAGATTTTAGTTATACCCAGTGATTATTTCTGTCAATCATTGGAAGATGATTATTTTGTGTAAATAATTAAACTTTCGGTCTTATTTGCAGATAAAGTGAATTTTTATAATAACTGACATAAAGAATAAAATAACCACTTTCACAAATTCGTAGATTTTATCCCCAAACTATTGAATGCCTCGTCTTTTCCCCAAATCATTAAAAAGACGAGTAGTTCAAAAAGAATTATTATTTAGTAATTATTAAACCTATGAAACATTGTTCCCGGCGCGGAAGCCTCTTTTTTTACAGTATTGCCTGCTCAGCATGTAGATCTCATGAGAACAAGTTAGTGCAGAGACTGAATCAATGTTGTTGCTGTGTTATATTTATGCCCACCTTCGAAGTAGAGGGGGTATATTGCTTTGCACATGTCGATCGGTCTGTCGGTCGGTCCGTCCACCAGGTGGTTTCCGGATGATAACTCAAGAACGCTTGGGCCTAGGGTCATGAAACTTCATAGGTACATTGATCATAAATTGCAGATGACCCCTATTGATTTTGAGGTAACTAGGTCAAAGGTCAAGGTCACGGTGACCCGAATTAGTAAAATGGGTTCTGGATGATAACTCAAGAACGCTTAGGCCTAGGATCATAAAACTTGATAAGTAGATTGATCATGACTCGCAGATGACCCCTATTGATTTTCAGGTCAATAGGTCAAAGGTCAAGGTCACAGTGACCCGAAATAGTAAAATGGTTTCCGGATGATAACTCAAGAACGCTTAGGCCTAGGATCATGAAACTTCGTAGGTAGATTGATAATGGCTGGCAGATGACCCCTATTGGTTTTCAGGTCACTAGGTCAAAGGTAAAGGTCACGGTGACCCGAAATAGTAAAATGGTTTCCGGATGATAACTCAAGAACACTTATGCCTAGAATAATAAAACTTCATAGGTACATTAATCATGACTCGCAGATGACCCCTAATGATTTTCAGGTCACTAGGTCAAAGGTCAAAGTCACGGTGACCCGAAATGGTTAAATGGTTTCCAAATGATAACTCAAGAACGCTTATGCCTAGGATAATGAAACTTGATAGGTAGATTGATCATGACTCGCAGTTGACCCCTATTGATTTTCAGGTCACTATATCAAAGGCCAAGGTCACGGTGACCTGAAATAGTAAAATGGTTTCCGGATGATAACTCAAGAACGCTTATGCCTAGGATCATGAAACTTGATAGGTACTTTGATCATGACTTGCAAAGTACCACTATTGATTTTGAGGTCACTAGGTCAAAGGTCAAGGTCATGGTGACCCGAAATAGTAAAATGGATTCCGGATGATAACTCAAGAAAGCTTATGCCTAGGATCATGAAACTTCATAGGTACATTGATCATGACTCGCAGATGACCCATACCGATTTTGAGGTCACTAGGTCAAAGGTCAAGTTAATGGTGACCCGAAATAGTTAAATGGTTTCCGGATGATAACTGAAGAACGCTTATTCCTAGGATCATGAAACTTTATAGGTAGATTGATCATGACTCGCAGATTACTCCTATCGATTTTCAGGTCACTAGGTCAAAGCTCAAGGTCACGTTGACCCGAAATAGTAAAATGGTTTCTGGATGATAACTCAAGAACGCTTATGCCTAGGATCATGAAACTTGATAGGTAGATTGATCATGACTCGCAGTTAACCCCTATTTATTTTCAGGACACTTTATCAAAGGCCAAGGTCAAGGTGACCTGAAATAGTAAAATGGTTTCTGGATGATAACTCAAGAACGCTTATGCCTAGGATCATGAAACTTGATAGATACATTGATCATGACTTGCAAATGACCCCTATTGATTTTGAGGTCACTAGGTCAAAGGTCAAGGTCATGGTGACCCGACATAGTAAAATGGATTCCGGATGATAACTCAAGAAAGCTTATGCCTAGGATCATGAAACTTCATAGGTACATTGATCATGACTAGCAGATGACCCCTATCGATTTTGAGGTCACTAGGTAAAAGGTCAAGTTCACGGTGACCCGAAATAGTAAAATGGTTTCCGGATGATAACTGAAGAACGCTTATTCCTAGGATCATGAAACTTGATAGGTAGATTGATCATGACTCAAAGATTACTCCTATTGATTTTCAGGTCACTAGGTCAAAGGTCAAGGTCATGGTGACCCGAAATAGTAAAATGGTTTCCGGATGATAACTCAAGAACGCTAATGGCTAGGATCATGCAACTTCATAGGTACATTGATCATGACTGGTAGATGACCCCTATTGATTTTCAAGTCACTATGTCAAAGGTCAAGGTCACAGTGACAAAAAACATATTGACACAATTGCTGTCACTACAACGGAGAGCCCATATGGGGGGCATGCATGTTTTACAAACAGCCATTGTTTTCTTTCTGTTTTATATAAGTAAATTCAGAATTTTACATGCATGTTACCATATTACAATACGTTTGATTTGTTTTATTATTGTGTTTTAAATTGATGCAATTAAATGTTACTGTGTAATATACTTTGTTTCTTTCTTAACTCTTTCAGTGCTGGAACCGAATTTTGAAGGCCTTTGCAAACAGTTTGGATCCAGATGAGACGCCACAGAACGTGGCGTCTCATCGGGATCCAAACTGTTTGCTATTCTGATAGTATTCTTTGAAAAAATTCGAAGAAAATGCTAATTTTAGAAATTCAGCAGACGACATTTTAGCAGACAACAAACTTCCCAGCATGCAATGGGTTAATGTCCTGTGACTACCAATCTTGAGCAAAACATAACATGCTCTTGTTTTTTAACCCTTTCTCTCTCAGATGCAAAGTGAAAAAGGCTATGTGCAACCAGCATAAAACCAGAACAGCCTGTGAGTAACTCGCAGTCTGTTCAGGTTTTATGCTGTTTGCTGCTCATCAGTAACTAAGGTATGGGAATGAAACCTTTAAAGTTTGGATTTAATAATAAAGGTATTAAATTAAATTTGACTTTCTTTAGGACTACACTTGCATCAAAATACTTATTAACCCATATATGCATAATGCGGCGTCTCATCTTGGTCTGCGCTGTTTGCTTAAAGGACTTTCTGTAAGAATTATTCTTAATATAGAAAAAAATATACCAGACATCCCTAATTTCAGAAATAAATTGATCCAATTTAAAAGGATGGGAGAGTCCACTGGGCATAAATGGGTTAAAGAGGTAAAGGGTTAAAAGCATGCATGTTTCTGATTATTCTGCAGTAATACAATTATATATGACCGATTTCACTGCTTTGTCCTATTGTATATAACAAGATCAGATCCATACCAACTGTCATATAATAGCTCACTGATTGGCCTGCAGATCCATACCAACTGTCATATAAAAGCTCATTGATTGGCCTGTTTCACATAATCATTGTCGTCACACTAATAGCTTGTCTCAGTATCTATTTAATTATTGCTTGTGCCTCTTCAAAATTGAAAAAAAAACAGTTGGAAACACATGAAATTTCAGCGGATAGGACAAATCTTGTTCGAATACATGTACATCCAAATTGAAGTGAATTTATAACTTAATAACTATTTAAACAGTGACACGAATATCATAGGACATTGATATTACATTATTATTAAGGATTACACTTCAGTAATTGTCCATTTTTATTCCTTCACGAAATGTGACGTATTTATCATTTCCTGTGCCGTTCCGTCATTACGTTCGCCCTAAAGTTTGTATTTCCATTTTTTTGGATGGATCTTTTCCAAACTTTCAAAGTTGAATGACCTTGATGAACATACACACCTTTAAGAAAGAAAATTTATTGCGACAAGTAGTGGTCTGTGAAAATGGATTTTAATGCATGTGCGTAAAGTGTCGTCCCATATTAGCATGTGCTGTCCTAACAGGCTAATAAGAGACGACACTCGCTGTTATGATATTTTTCGTTTCAAGAAGGTTTCTTATTATCAAAAACTAGTTTAGGCGGAAAGTGTCGTCCCTGATGAGACTGTGCGGACTGCACATGCTAATATGGGACGACCCTTTCAGCACATGCATGAACACTCCTGTTCAGAGAGCGTGGCTGAATAGATTCCTATAATAATGTGTTATTAGGACTGCAGTATTCCATGTTATGACAATTCAGCACAGCGGTCTTCGAATCACTGTGGCACTTACTGAGGCTGCTCGCGAATCGGCTGTCCCTTAATGGTTTCATAAACACAACCCGATGGTCCTGCTGGTGTCAGATATAATCGTATGCAACTGTATTTAGATCTTGACGTCATGAGATCATATCGCAAAACGACACGTTTGCGGTATATTTGTACGACATTAACTTATGAATTTTAAATTATCAGATTTGCAAGTTTAAGTTTTTGGATTTAACATCTAACATTAAAGTGCGAACTGTTGAATTCGAATTTTTAACAGAAAACGCCGTCAATGGCTGTGTGCATAAAATACTTAAATCCTAAAGCCCCGTCAGTACGTTTGCGCTTATTGGCTGAAAATCAACTAAATGTGAATTGTACTAGTGCGTAGTCGTTATAAGCTCGCGTTTATATGTATTGCAATGATATGCATAATTCATCTTCTGCATGTGCGACATTGCATCCCAACTTGTTCACCAATATTTTCCCAACAATCCAGGTCACCCAGAGTGACTCAGTTATCACAAGGACACAGTTGACAGCTTTTTCAAATAAAATAAATATACCCGTCTTCGCTTTATGTTACCTGGCTGCAGATGTACTCATCTTTAGATTATAAAACTTGTTTAAAACCAGTATACATGTTGCTGCACTGCAGTGAAGTAGACTAGAGGATTTCATACTCAAGGTAGGCTTGTTTTAATATCGTGCGATGTGTCCCGTTTTGTACGTCTGTGTTTTGTTCATTTACTAAATGTTATCATTATGTTGTTCTTGTTTGTTGTGTAAAAATGAAAGACTAAATTAAAGCAAAAGATTTCAACACTAAAACGACACATTAACAGTTAAATATTAGACTACAGACATAATATGTCATATTTTAATTCATTACCTTTGCAATATTTTAATACATTTGAAAATAATGCACATGTAGATGGTGATTGGTTAAGTGGAAGATGATACTAATTTGGGCTATAAGGTAAAATATTTGTGTTATCATTTAACTTCATTATATGCTATTTTCTATTCATGCCTTGTTATTTTTTTAGACTAAATCAATTTATGTATGTATATATAGGTGTTTATTTCTATCCAATAAAATCAACAACAACGTAGGCAAAGCAAAATGCAAAAAATACACACGCACGCCCATACGCATACACCCACACTCACACACGCGCACACGAATACACCCACTCCCATACACACATGCCCACACTCACAAGTAAACTAAACATACATTACACGTTCATGGACAGCACAATAACCATGAAAACAAGTGGAAAAGCCCATTATGAGTGATAAATAATTATAATCGAAAAATGCATTTCAAAATAATAATAATCCAATAATTTCTTAAATGAGCTTAAAAAGAGGCGATCAAGAAATAATTGCCGATCATAAGTAAACAAAACATACATAAAAAGTACATGAACAACACAATAATCATCAAAACAAACGGAGGAGCATTTAAAAGAGGCGATCAAGATATAATTGCCGATCACTCAGTATGAGTATATTAACGCATCATAATTTTCTGTGTACGTTGGATACATGAAAACGTAAGAAAGCAATGGGTTTATGCCAGCGGCCAGATTCAATTATTTCACGATGAGATGATACTCTGAGTTGAGAAAAAGCAATGCGATGGTTTTCATTTGAGATGCTTGTGAGGTACATTTTTAAATCATTGTTTATGTTAAGATGCCTGTAAAACAAGGCTCGACTAAATTCCGTTAATCGTGAATTTATATTTTGAAAAAAACAATCCTTAATTCTTTGTTTGAATAATGACAAGAAAACTTCTTTTTGTCCTACCCCTTGGTGTATCCATACTTCTAAAAACCCTAAACTTGACAACAGTTGATGCAACGAACTGACCCAATTTTTTTTTTAACGGTGTCAATTCAAAGTCATGTTTCATTATGTTATATATAAGTTTAATATACTTATTTTCTTTGCTTTCTATTATTTTAAACCAGTATTTAACTATTTTAAAAATGTATGTATGATTCGTTTTCCAATAATGTCCAGTAAACTGGTTTCTTAAATCAAATCGAATGCTCGTTTACCACATAACTGTTATAAGTACATCGCTCTATTTCACATGTACATTGATACACTGTCTATTGGTAACTCAAACTGGTAAACGGCAAATGGAACCTGCGACCGAAACTAACGTTGACATATTAGCTCTTACTGTAAAAAATCAGTGATCTGCATATGGTTGTGGAGTTGTTTTCACAAATTATCTTTTATTTATGTTGCAAAACATCATAAAGTGATTTTATTAGGCTGTTTTGAATATGTGTGCACGTGATTGTGTGAATTATTATTTTATATCACATCATGAATGAATGGATACATATAGATATTCGCTAAAACAAATATTTCTTATCACACGTTAAATGATTCAAATAGTCTACAATATACGTAATATAAATATGTCGTGGTATAATGTTATCGCCTGACCACAAAGTGCATATAGTGCTTTATTCGGATATATTGTTGTCCGCCGTTCGTTCGTCCGTCCGTGTGTGCGTGTAACCGTGTTTCCGACAAGTTTTTCTTGAAACGCATTTAAACCGCATGGCAGAAATTATGGATTATTTACATAAATGTTAATGTCTCCTATGAAAATTGTTCAAATCCTTCCGTTTCGCCGATCTATATGGTCAAGGGGCTAAGAAATGAAACATTAAATCATCTAAGAAACCGCTTAGCGGTAGATTTTATATATTTTATTTGACACGTAAGGAGGTCCTCTGAAATAAACATCTACTTATGCCCATGGGATAAATCCGACCTAACCCATAGGAAGAACACGTTAACATAGACTTAAATACGGACAATTTTAGAAATTGTCTTGCCTGTAACCACAAAGCCAAAGTTGCTCTACAACGTCGTTTAAATCATGACCTGGGTTAAAGGCTGCCACACCTCAGGAGTTTAATCTGTATATGCGCAAATAGGACAAAAACATTTCAAATATGTGAAACAATAAGGATCAATTATATGAAAATAAGTATGTAACATCAGATTATCGTCATATACACAGTTTGTTCAAATTATGCCACGGCTTAATGCTACGGCTTCCTTATTGCATACATAGCATCATCTATAGAAAAAAATTCTACCTAGCTCCTTTTTACAAAGTTCTTGACTTAAACGGTATAGGCTTTATAACAAATATGAAATGTAATCTCATACAGAGGACGTCTTAAACGATTTTATTTATTATTCATCTGATATCTAAACTGGTCTCATCCCTTGGGTCACCAGGTTTACATAGACGTCTTATAAACGAAACACATCTAACAATAGTATTGTATAATACCGCAAAGCCAAATGTATATATCATATTTGGTATACAGTAAAAGCTAGAGGTCCTATACAAATAATTGCCTGAGGCAATTAATTCAAATTTAATTCGATTCAAATAACTGGGGTCAAAACTGATCCTGTCCCTGACGGATCAATTTTGAATATACTTGTTCAGGGAAAACATTTCAACGACCTTCCATTTGAACACGCAAAACCCAAGGCTTTCATATTGGGAATGTAGAATCATATATAGGTCTACCAAGCTAATTAAAATTAGTTCAGTGTGGTCCAACTTGCCCTGCATAAAGGATCGCGTTTTTACATTAAACTAATGTAGGTCAAACCAGTTACAACATTCTTGTCTGAAGTCTCAAAGCCCACTGTTTTCATATTTAGTATGTAGATTCATCAAGAGGTCTGATACAAATTGCGTTCAAATAATGCCCCGGTTGTAAAATGTGGCCTAATCTAGTTCGTAAAAGTGTTATATATAATGATATAAGAAAAACCTTTTAAAGTCTTCTTGTTTGAAGTCCATGGCTCCCATATTTTGCATTTGGGGCCAATTACGAAGTTTGTTCAAATTCCATATTCGGCATGGAACATAATGTAATAGTCCTCTAGAAGTGTATTAATATCATGTCCCTGGTTTGACAACTTGCGACATTTAAACAATATATAATTAAATATCTTCTCGGAAACAATAAAGAACAGAGCTTTGATATTAAGTATTTAATATCAGACAGTGGTCCTCTACAAGGTCCTTGACAAGGTTTGCTTGAATCCTGCTTCTCGGGTTAAAGCGTGTCCGCCCAATGCGTAACATAATTTATATAGACTTATATTGGAAACTAACATGCTCGACTCTTCTCTAACAATGGAAACCCCAGAAGTGTACATATTGGTCAGTAATTAATTATATTGGTTATCAACTAAGTTTATTTAATACATTGCTGTTTAGTCAAAATAGCCCTAAACCTGGAATCGTGATCAAAACATCTATACGCTACAGTTTCTGGTGTGGGCATTCAAGACTCCTCAATGTTGCAAGAATAAACAAAAAAAGATGTCAACTACATAGTTTGTTAATATTATTATTATGGGATCAATGTTGACAACGCCCTAGGGGTCACATTTTTAACAAGGGTTTATAGTATGATAATTTTTAATATTCTCTGAAACTGAAGCTTTGATACCTAAAACGTACTGAAGTATGGTGTTGCTCTTTGAAGTGTTTTTAAATTATGGTTTGATGAGTAAGTGATGTTTGTTTTGGGTTTGATTCTACCTCAATCAAGAGCGGACAAATAGTACGTTGGTTAGTTTAACAAACATGGAAAAGAAAAGATACATTTATTTATTTTGAAAATCTTCCAAACAGGAATGAAATACTAGTCTAAAGTTGCTATTTACATATCTTCGATTCCATCTAAAGCCTTAGGATTAATTAAACATACTTCAATCCATTTCCTGAATTGATCCAATGTGTCCAACAAAACGATCCAGAGATAATTCCCAGCTAGGAATCAAACCCGGGTCACCCTTCATTACATTTTTTCCGGAGCATATCTTGAAATCCATCAGAGTTGAAACTTAATAGTTAAAAGCTTATCTTAAGCGTGCAGTGCATAACAGCCAATGCTCTTGCTTCAACATTTGTTGTTTCCATATGTTAATTAATAACATTTAAATTTTGCTTAACGTGGACACTTTAAGATGTATTAACATTTTACTGGAAGAAAGATATATATATAAGCAGAAATATAAATGTTTTGCCAAAAATTAATGTAAAAATTTGTATTTGCGTCTTTGGTTTTCATTAGTCATACAAATATAAAAGTATGCTTTGTTTGCATAAATAACTAACAGCTCATATTATATGTAGACATTCATAATTAACAAACATATTTTGAAAATTGACAATTATATAAAAAAAAATATATAGATATCTGCAGTTTTTACGCATATGTTCCCTTTAAAATGCTTATGCTGAGCCATACAATTCAAATTCAGGAGAGATTTTTAAGCGTGATATATACAACACATGTTCTAAAAGTGTATGTAGTGATGCGTCGTTTTTTAAAGGTCGATACTATAAACAGAAATTATGGTTTACGAATATTTTCGATTTTTGAAAACAACTTAACAATACAAAACAAACACGTTGGTCATACTTGCATAACAAATAGTATTTTTGTTATTTCATTCAGACTTCTTTTGAGGTTTCTAACCGGACTTTTTCGGAACTCAAAATATTTTTATCGTGTATCCAAATCGGCAGTAAATGAAAGCAAACAGTTGTTCTTTTAATGATACGAAACAAAAAACTGTGGATACATTAAAGGGACCGTCAACCGCGATTGACGAAAAAAGTTATAAAATACCGTATGTTTTCCAATTATTCGTTTATATTGATTAAAACATCACGACTGGTATTTAACATAACTTGAAAAAAGTTGTTATGTTTTCATATTTTCAATATATTAGGTAATAAATTTTGCGTTATTTATAGTGTGTATACCGTTTTGTCACATATTTTCGCGATGTACTTTCGATTTCACATCGCGATATTTAATTTTCGAATATACTGAAAATATTAACGTTTTATTAAGTAATGTAATATTCCATTCGTGATATTTTAATCAATATAAACTAATCATTGTAAAAACTAATAATTGTAAAAAAAATACGGTATCTTAGAACTTTTTTTTTTTCGTCAATCGCGGTTGACGGTCCCTTTAAGCAGATCTTACTGGTTTCCTTAATAATAATAATAAAAATAATAATAATAAAATCTTTATTTAAAGAAGATAGACTTGTTAAGAAATACATCAGATAAAATTACATAATATGCAATTTATATAATACATTTCTTATTTTCAACAAGGTCTTTTAACAAGATACAATTTACAACAAATACATCATATTTCATCTTGAGCAATAAGAACAAAACATAAAGAATCATATATGCATACACATATAAAGATATATATTATAATTAAAAACAAATGACAGACATAAAACTACAATAACCATTTATGCAAGAACAGTATTTAAACATTAAACTAATGTTATTTTCTAAAACAACATGAAGCATGTTCAGTTTATTTGTTACGAAGATCATTTCAACTGCGTCACTACTTAAAAGCGACGGTTTAAATCATTGCCTGTATCGGGTATAGAAGCCTTTCAAACTTAATATAGCTAACGTAACTGTTCATTGACTTCTTTTATTCATGATTTAGATTTTAATACGGCCATTTTGTTATAAAAATACAGATGTGATATGTCACGGGAATTAAAGCAAATACCGGTAAGAGTGGTTAAAAATAAGGGTTAAGTTGGGTGTCCGAATATACTTATTTTGGATAAAAAGTTACCAAAGACATCGTACGTAGTGAGGTTTATAGAAACATGTGAGTGTTTAATATCGCGACAAATCTGAAATGTCGGCGATTGTACTGGTATTTTAGTTTGAAAAGACGCTAACTGGTATATGGTCGCTATGAAGATGCATATTTGAATTAATTAAAATTAATTAATATAAAACAATATAATTTTACTTAATATACGTAACCATTAGCCGTATTCGCATACAAAGCTGCAAGAAAAAAGCACTATATTATACAGGAGCAAAAACTGTCTTCGCTAGCCTTATGCTTACAATTGTAAGTCGTCGTCCTCCTCCTTCACCTCCTCCTCATGATCACCTTCTTCATCACCATCTTCATCATCGTCATATCATCAGCATCAGCAGCACCATCACTATCGCACACTTGTGACTTTTTGTGGGTATTTGTCTGAAAAGTCATTCTCATTGGTAGCAATGTGTCAAATTTATCCCGACATTCAACTGTGTGATACGCTCAACTACAAAACGTTGGGCGGAATGATACATTTGTGTTAATATGCGGTCTTTTTCCCGACGAGAATGTGGTTTACTTTGGCAACATTGGCGACATGCCACTGATTCGCTTTCTATATTATTTTGTTAACAATTACATTCCGCATAATTATATTCCTAATGCATACAATGATTAAACGCTATGCATATTAGTTCACAGAATAACACATTAACTATTATAGCTCAGCTTACATAATCCAGTACAGTGGACATACAAATAACCTGCTTTATCTCTATGTTCCTAGCAGCAAAGACTGAGTGACATTGTATTAACGTATAAGTGCAATTGTGTTTAGAAAATATCAATGCAATATTAATTGTCAAGTGATGATAGTGTTGTATGAGAGCCATGGCGCAAAGCTGTTTTAGTTTAATACCCTCTTGGAAGCTGGCGTCCCTTATCGTAGAATTAGGTGGTTGGTGAATACGGGCCCTGAAGAAGTTTGTTATTGAAATATAAACCATCGTTAATCTTGTTGCAAAGTGGCATTTCCAGGGTAGGCATGTTAATGTTAAAAAAATCTGAAAGGTTGATGAACCTATTTGTAGCTACTTACATGAACATGCGATTAATTGAATTTAACATAGAGAGTTGAGTGTGAGACGTTCATTCATGCATTCATTCATGCATTCATTCATTCATGCATTCATTCATTCATGCATTCATTCATTCATGCATTCATTCATTCATTCATGCATTCATTCATTCATTCATTCAGTGTATGTGTGTGTCCCAAAACTTTAACCTTGGTTAAAGTTTGATAACTTTTGCATTATTGAAGATAGCAACTTCATATTTGGCATGCATGTGTATCTCACGGAGCTGCACATTTTGAGTGGTGAAAAGTCAAGGTCAAGGTCATCCTTCAAGGTCAAATGTCAAATACCATTGTAATTTTCTTTCCTAAAACTTTTACCTTCGTTAAAAAAAATCACTTCTTTTTTAATATTGAAGATAGCAACTTGATATTTGGCATGCATGTGTATCTCATGGAGCTGCACATTTTAAGTGGTCATCCTTCAAGGTCAACGGTAAAATTTATGGCTTCAAAGCGGCGCAATAGGGGGCATTGTGTTTCTGACAAACACATCTCTTGTTTGAAATCTTGTGAACTCAACCTTATCAGAATAGTTCAGTTCCTTCAAATCTAAGGTGAGCGCCTAAGGGCCAATGTCCCGTTTGGTACAAGGTATGTGATTCACATTAAATTATTGTTGATGGAATTCACATACGTTTGAGAACAAAAGATAAACTACATTTTTTAAGGTTTATATATGTCTTAAAAATAAAAGCCAAACCCATCAAATGAATTTGGCACATATACCACATCTGAAATGGACTGATCTTTACGAGACAACGCAAAAACTGTTTCGTGTAAAATAAGCATAAAGAAGTGTTATAAAACGCATTATATAAGAACCTCAAATTTGAGTGTCAGATCTTTCAGATGTATTGCAGCTTAGACAACGAAACCAATACTTGAAGGTTAATTGAAACTTCGCTGTCCGCTTTTAGCAATATTCGCGAATTAGCATCAGTTTACTTTATTATTTGATCAGCGCTGCGCTTTATGGATACGCACTGACATTTACATGTGCTAGACGTTTGTATCTGCAATAAACTATTGCGCTTTTATTTGATCGCCCTTAGAGTTCAAAAGATTATGCACGTCATCACAGCCTGTTACATGCAGGACTAGTTTGCGGCGTCGGCCATGTGTCAACCGCAAGTACCCGATCATTTGCTTCCTGACCGCCAGAACATTAACATTTTGATACATTGTTTGGCGTCATTGTCATTATTTCAGGTTAGTGATACATTATTGTTTACCACATTTGGCTCTTTATTGTTATGATTTCTTTATATGTACAACGTATTAAAATATGTTATGTTAATTATTGTACGAAAATAGCGTCATATGGTTATTGTTGTTGTAAACGTTATTTAATCATACAAATTATCATATAAATTTTGTCACTTGACCGCCAGAACAAAAACATCATTTAATTTTATATCTTTGATAGGTTCATGTGGTTCATTATAACAGGTTAGTGATAGATTGAAACATTTAATGTTTATATGCGGAAATTTAGTCACTGTTCGAAACGAATTAATGTCATTAGTAATAGATGTAAACAGATTGCTAACATTGAAAATATATTACCGGTCAAAATGGTTGGTTTTATTAACTCGCGGACATAAGATAAATAAATCAATCTGTATATTGTATTATTATTGCATATGTACAAAATGGATTGCATATCCAGCTAAGATATCATTGTTATGAAATTTAAATAACGTTTTGTCGAGACCCTATTGTTAGCTAACCATACAATTTTTATTATAAGGTTCCAAATGACATGAATAATACTCTTTTAATTTAAGAGATACGTTAAAGTGATATTATGGGCATTTTTCACTGTTGAATTGAGCTGAAAAGAACTAACAGGTCAAAATAGTTAGTTAAAAATATGGTTACTGACCAATTATCTGCAACTCATCTTGCTACCAGTTGTTTATAAAAATATATTTTATATTCGATATTTTACATGACTCACCCAGTCATGTAAGCCGAAATGATCCGTAAAACAAAATTGTGTCTTTGTGTCGTATGAACGAATCTGCACTCAAACTAAATTTAGGTTCACAACGTACATGCATGATCAGTTGTCAAACGAAAGTACGGTTGATATTGAAATGAATTATTTTTCTCTTTCCGGGATATTGTTTTAGTATGTTGATGCTGCATTAACAAATATAAGTGTATATGAAGTCAAAACACCAAAAATAAACAACGGTTGCAATAGACACCTATAAACTGTTAGATGCCCATAATATAACTTTAAAGCGGGTATATACGATTTTGTCAAATATTTATGAATTTATGTAAACTGTGTAAAAAACTTATTATATATATTTTTCAATATAAATTAAAATAAAAGTTAAGAAGAACATGTGTCGAAAAATGCGAAATAAGCCAGATATTTAATTCTGAAATCGAAAACGGCTGTACAGCCGAATTCGCCAGCATATATACCATACATGTACGATGTGCATCTAAACTTAGTTTAACGGTTTATTTGAATTCCTGCAACGATATCTATTCATACGACACACGAACACTATCTCCGATCCTAATACAAAGACGAATGCTTCGGTTATTGTAGGAAAATATGTACGTCATTATCGGCTCGGGGCGCTAATTTGTCTTTGCTGCATTTTATTAAATTCGGCTTTAATGTATATTTTCTTGCCTATTTTGTGTTATTGTAACATATTTTATCAATATATTACAATTAAACACATATAAAAAATCGTATATACCCGCTTTAAGATTTGGAACACATTACTCTTGAATTATCGCGTTTAACTATTACAATTTTAAATGGAATGTTATTGAATTACTAGAGACCATAATACAATTAAATTCCTTACACGAATTTAGATTTAAAAAACATCTATAAACATGAACAGCACATCTGCATAATTGTTTTTCGTCATCTCATTATTCCCCCAAAATCCCCACTTTTGTTTTAAAATGACGTAAAGCATATTGTATACTTCACATTGGCTTATTGGCTAAGTGAATGACGAACGAAGAGTTAGTGGTTTGGCGTTTAGCAGGGGATCCAACCTGCGATATCTGAGTGCTGGTGCGCTTGTGCCAGAGTGTTACCAGCAGATCAAGGGTCAGCTGAGACTAAACTTAAGTGCTTTTAATTAGCCAACTTATTTGGCTATATGTAACAATATACATTGTATGGGGTCTTTGGTTCTAATAAAATACCAAGCTAATGGCGGCCTTTAGTTAAGGGTTTTAGTAACGAATTTTTTTTTGTTAAAGCCCACGGTATTGTTTGGATTTTGATGTAAATGAAATATTTAAATGCGATAATTTACTCATACTCTAGGATAAACGACGGCATTTTCAAGTGGTTTACGGCCTTCGATTTCATTTGAATCTTAGCATATGTCCGTATAACCTATATCTTGTATAACAGATACCGTATTATCGAGTTCATGATGTTAAACAGAAGGTTATCAATATAATAACAAGTATAACACATTTTGAACATTCTTGATATCTGGTAACATAAACAAAAGATACATTGAACAATAATAACAGCCTGCTGATTACTGACCCAATTGCCGTATAAGCTAGTATTTCAACGTTACTTTCGTTAGCATTTCCATAAATTTTGCCGTATTACATTTGCATAAATAATAAGGGTCGATGGGTAAGCCGCTAACATTTAGCATAAAGCGGTTAACGAAAATAGACGAAGTTTGATAAACGGAAACGCGACAGAAAATAACAGTTTAAATTATAATATTTTAAACACGAAATAGCAGTTTTGTATGTAAGTTAAATGTACGAATTAACAACAATAAAATAGAAATAACAATATCCAACAAATGTAAATAATAACAATAATGTTAAACCTAATACCCGTTGTATAGCAAATAACACTTATTTGCGTATTTCTTGTGCTGTCCAGTGCTGGAATTGTCCGGACATTCATATTTGTTATTGGTATTCTAACACGGGCAATGGCGATCCTTCGTATGCTTACACTTTTGGACGATATTTTTAAAGATACGGATGAGTTGCTATCTTTTTATGTGTTTCTCTGGCTTAACTTTAGGATTATAAGATTGTGATAATGTGCTTATGTTTTTCCCGTTGTTAACATTGCATGCAATAGAGACTCAAGACAATCCCGGGGATATTTAACTTGGTACGATAAAACAATACAAAAGGATATTTTTAAACTTTAGACCGTTTACACGTTTGAAATTTGATTTCATATACTAAAATTAATTTTTTTACTGTATCAGAACATTTCAAGAGTAAAAGCATTTACACACCCTTTGTTTTTAATATCGATTAAGCAATCTCTTATTTCCAGATTTGAGTTCGGGAGTATGCATTTTCAGTCTCGTTAATTAAAGAGACTTAATCACTCTTGATCGACTGGTCGACAAAAATGCATTGTTTTCATAAATATAAACACCAACGACAAGACAGAAATCAGCTACCATACTTAACATTTTGTCAACCGCACGTACAGCGAGATTATACAAACAAAATTGAATGGCCCGATGCAGATGTATACCTGTCCATATCTTAACGTAAACGTGTTTACATAGGTAGACATGTGAATTAGGAAGGATATTTGATTTCGAATCCAAGGTAAGGTAAATATATAAGAAACGGTTCACAATGTACTCGTACATTTATTTATATGCGTCCTGCTATAAAGAGCATCATTTGTTTAAAACAGAAATTGTGATAAAAATATATTTGTATTTCAAACGTGTTTTTTTTTTTATTTAAACGCTGTATCGCAAATATAAAAAATTTTATGTATTTACTCGGCCCAAAAATATTTATTTTGCTTTGAACATAACACACGTTTATCCACATATAGATCTACTTTAAATGTTTTAACTAGTATTTTGCCAACAAAATTCTTGCAGTTACATAAACATTGTAACTCGTTTAGGAATAAATGAAGGCCGACAGCTGTCTTGACAAATGTCCCCTGCGGCAATATAACGTCATGCAACGTTAAAAATGCTCGCGTTTATAAACAATAAATTAAATGTATATAGTTTCATACGGTCTCCATATACCATCAGCATCATGTTCTCCAAAACGCATTCGCCTTACGTCTTAGTTCGTACCAAGACATCTACATTAATAAATATGTTCCAAATGTGCCAAATGTATGTACAGCAATATTTTTCAAATAAACCGTGCTCTGCGAAAAAGGGGTTAAATGCATTTGCGTAAAGTGTCGTCCAAGAATAGCCTGTTCAATCCGCACAGGCTAATCAGGGACGACGCTTTCCGCTTTATATTATTATTTTCAAGAAAGTTTCTTTTTAGGAAAAATCAAGTTTAGGAAAGTGTTTTTCCTGGTTAGCCTGTGCTGACTACACAGGCTAATCTGGGACGACACTTTACGCAAATGCATTAAACCTCCTTTTCAAACAGTACGGCCCAAATGTATTTAAAAATAGCTTAGAGTTATATTTTCCTATTTGATCTATACAGATGTTTTCCAAATAACGTCGCATTGACTTGGAAAGTGATATGTATCCTGACACCGATTTATGATCAGTGTTTCATGTAGAAACAAGGTAACACTCCTTATTATATCAATACCTGTAATCGATGATGTTAACCATCTTAACATCCGGATGTATTCTCAGTTGTTTTATACAACGCATATGGTTTATATTCTAGTTGATAAGACAATCCGATAATTTAAGCCGTGTCTTACATACGATGTACCATTTAAGCAACCAAATCATCGCGATTCGAACTTAAAAATGGAAAATGGCTGTAAAAAACATTATTAAAATGCTGATTGCGAAGAAAGGCTTCTGGCAACAGGTAGGACTGCGAAAAAAGACTAAGCAACAGTTTTAACTACATTTCGTTTCGCACTTTGATGATAACTGAATCTTTTATTAATCCATCGGCAAACGCTCTTTTTGAGACATTTGTACAATGCATGTAGTAATAACCGCTATAACTCGCATTTTTCAGAAAACTTTCGTTTATTATTTACTTTTGCATTATGGGTGCATTTTCTCTTTTCACGAAGTTCCTTATACGTGTAGGACTTTTTTTCAGTCCAAGTGGTATTATGTTTGCTTGTTGTGAGTACTGTTGCATACAATGTTACATAGGATTGCTTAATGGACTTGTATAAGGGATCTCACTCCTCTCTACATGTGGTATTCCATTCGACATATTTCACTGATACACGGTATATTGGTATACTATTTACTCCTCTACATGTGGTATTCCATTCGACATATTTCACTGATACACGGTATATTGGTATACTATTTACTCCTCTACATGTGGTATTCCATTCGACATATTTCACTGATACACGGTATATTGGTATACTATTTACTCCTCTACATGTGGTATTCCATTCGACATATTTCACTGATACACGGTATATTGGTATACTATTTACTCCTCTACATGTGGTATTCCATTCGACATATTTCACTGATACACGGTATATTGGTATACTATACAATTTCTGGAGATAATACAATCAATGATCCGCTATTTTATTCAAATATATATTGAAAATGCACTTTACTACTTAACTGATTGTTTGTTAACCTCGTATAGTTTTCGTGAAATGTTCATGAAAAATATGAAAGTAATGTCATTCTGAGACGAATGAATACTAAAAATATGGAAGAAAGTAATGTTTCTCTAAAGCGAAGGATTTCACTTGTGATATATTGATTGACCTTTGGGATTGTTGATAACTCTGATAGAAATAAAGCCACATATTAACTATACCAGACGATTTGGACAGCAGCTATCAAAAAAGAACGAAATAAATACGTGTCTTGCTTTGCGCGTCCGATATAATTATAAGACCTATATACCTAAAACATATAGTAAAAAGATTCAATTTTTAACCCCGTATAATACTGAAGATCAAGATATTCCCTAAATAAACTGCACTTCCACACAATGTTTGCTTTATACCTGTACAGTTTCAAATTGATAGTTAATGTAATTTTTATATACAAATAATCTTTAAAAAGGGTTAAAACATATAAATAATACTTTTAATAATAACTAATAAATAATACTTTTAATAATACCTAAGTTGCTTGCACATACAATGATGATTCGATTTATCATAGACACAATGCGGGAGCTCAAAATTACGCATGCGTAGTATTATACATTTTGGCTTCAGCTAAGCCTTTATGGAGGGGCGCAGAGCCCTGTCGCATTGAACCTCCGCCATGACAATACAAATTACTCGACGCTAATTACATTATAATGCAAATATATAATATAATTTAATTAATTAAGTAAACAATTATAGGTATATGGTCACATGGTGATTTCTGAAATATGTCTAAATTCACAGTGGTTGTGGAATAAATAAGTATGCATTGACAGATTATTATTATTTTAAAAACAGATTGTTATTATTTTTTTATATAAAGGTATCAATTAAATTAAAATGTCAATAAAAAAAATACAAATGTGTCTTGTTCTGTGAAAGCTGGTCATAATGCATGTGAGTAAAGTGTCGTCCCAGATTAGCCTGTGCAGTCCGCACAGGCTATTCAAGGACGACACTTTCCGCCTAAACTTGATTTTCGGTAAGGAAGGACTTCCTTGAAACTAAAAATACCCTTAAAGCGGAAAGTGTCGTCCCTGATTAGCCTGTGCGGACTGCACAGGCTAATCTGGGACGAAACTTTACGCACATGAATTAAGCCCAGTTTTATCAGAACAAGACCCATTAATGTTCAGTGCATCTGCTTGTTAAATAACTCAGCTTAAGCTTGTGCACCTATTTTCTAAACCTCAACATTAGACTATAACACTGAATGATGTAAAACAATATGATATGAACATGTAAAAATGCAAATCAGATAATTTGACGGAAAGCTTTAATGTAACACTGAAAAGATGCTCTCAAATTTTGGTACAGAATGTGGAACTGAATAACTTCAAAAGATACCACTAATGAAATATTGTACAGGATATCCTGTGAAAAAAACATGCTTCATAATACAACATATTTAAATGATCGTTCAAATGATGATGGCCACCATTTAAACAGAAATTGAATCAGTTTGTTCGTTATATATATATATATATATATATGCCTCATATTCGGTACTTCACGTTTTATTATAAACCTCCATTAGTATTCACCATGCTTTACACGGTACTTACACAGAAATTTATATCACAATACATGTATTATAAGTTGTACTTTAAGCTCAAGTTGCTTGAGTGCTATGTCGCCTGCAATCTACCTACGAACAAATATTTTTGCAAAACTTAAATTCAAATTTAATTTATTGAGCGAAGACCATTCGTCGCTCTGTGAAAACTGCTTTTACTGCATGTGCGTAAAGTGTCGTCCCAGATTAGCCTGTGCTGTCCATTCAGGCTTATCAGGGACGACACTTTCCGCTTTAATATTATTTTTCGTTTAAAGAAATTTTCTTCTTAGCAAAGTCCAGTTTAGGCGGAAAGTGTCGTCACCTGGGACGACACTTAACGCACATGCATTACCCCCCCCCCCCCTTTTTTTTTACAGCGCACGATCCATATGTTTATTATACATAACTTTGTATTAAAAAAGAGCTTAAGTAGTTTTTTACTGGCTTTTTGCATGTTATAATTTAAAATTTTTAGTGCAAATGAACCATTTTATGTCAACAAATCTGCGTCGTATATTACATTCGATGACTTGTGGAAAATTCTTTAAAATTACCTGATATTTTTTATAAAGCTACATACCGGCCACATTAAACATCTCACTTTCATCTTTTTATTTGGTACATTTGGTACCGGAACGTATGCGTCACAAAATCTACACAGGTTGATAATAAATGTTAATATATTTATATATTTTATATTAAACATCCGGGAAATGCAAATCTGGATAATGTTACGAGACAGAGTGGCAGATTAGTGCATGGAATGCAACAATTTCCATACATATTGTTAAGCGTTCCATAGATTTTTGTATGTACATGAATTGAGTTTGTCATTAAATGATTTATGCTGATAAATGTAAACATTTGATCTAAAAAGCTCCAGTAAAAGACAAGAATAAAATTAAAGAAAGAAAACAGTAACCTCAACTGGGCTCGAACCACAGATCCCAGGAGTAAGTGTGTAACGCTTAGACCACTCGGCCATCCGTACTCATACCATTTTATACTTAATCAAGCAATCCTCGTAGTATCACTATATATTACGACAACAGAACTCTTAATCTGAAACATTTTTTTTTATTTTGTCAATTTATCAAAACGTGAAAAGGTCCCTTTAAGATTCGGTGTTAATAGTTTGTTTGAATACGCACATTAAATCGTTGCCATTTTAACGCTCGTATCACACCCATGCACTGTATGTATAATATATATCTATGTATCAAACCGACGTAATTAATGTTGCGGATTAACTGGTTAATAAAATTGAATGCCTTTATGACCAAAGTACATTTACATTTTCTTATAAAACTTTGGTTAAGGTGTATGTAAAATAAATCAAATACTACTTAAAAGGAGCATATATATTGTTAAGTCTCCAATAATTACATCATACACTCAAATGAATGCTTTTTCCACATTATGATTTTCATACGTTATCATCACTGCTTACTTCATACAATATCGTTGGATTTTGAAATATATAGAGGATATCTGTTGCATTTGGTGGAATATCGAATTTAATGCACGAGTGGTCTTAGAAAATGATATTTTCACGAATGGCGCAGCCATGAGTGAAAATATATTTTTTCAATATATCACGAGTATTGTATTGACTGTTTTGTAGATTTCTATATAAAACTATTTAAGTAGAGTAGAATGATAGAAACTGTATAAGAAACTGAAAACGTCGCAATGTCCCATATTGTGAACCATACTTCAAGTGAATTTGTTTTATCTTAAGATATCGTCCTCATGTACCGGTCCAGATTTATCGCGAGTGTGCCCGCATTGATAGAATAGTGAAATAACATGGGCATTCGATGTCGATGGTTAATATCTTATATTTGAATAGCAGTCCGCCCGTTTATTGTCACCAAGTATATGCAAATTCTCCCCGCGTTTGTTCTTAATAACTAAGACCAATCGGATATCGAAGTCAGGATTTTATAGTAATCGATGAAATGACCGTGTATAACACTGAACCTTATGCCTTGTAATATAACCAGGTAAAAAATTATCATCAGAATCCACGCCCACACAAATACTGTAGGCTTCCTGATTTTGGATTTAATAGTTTTGACGATGGCGTAAACAATGACCTAACGAAAACAATATTTTCATTTTCATCTCAGAAAAGGTAATTTCTTTTTTTACACCATATAAGCCATATACAAACATTTCATAAAAGTTTCAGTAGTATAGATTTGGACGTGTCTGATATATTGTAGAGGTATTTCTTATCACACGAGTGGCATAATTTATCATATTAAAACAAATATGACCCAAATAGTTACAGTATTAAATTTAAGCGTGGTGAGAAGGAAATCCCACAAGTCACAAGGCTCTTAACTGCACGTACACTTTTTTAAAAATTTAATAATAAATTTTTTAACCATTTTTTCAACGCTAAACACCGAGCAAACAAGAAGAAAACGCAAGCAAACATGATATTTTAAACGCCCCGACACACTATTACTCACTACTGTTATGTGCAAATAGTGAATCAATGCATACGAAAAAGTTAATTTCGACATTAAAAAATAGGTCTGGTTAGCGGATACAAACAGCTTGTTTACGTCTAATAGGTGCAGACACGTACTGTGTTTCTTGAATTATTGAAGTTGAAATTATCTGTGAACCGCTTTAAAAGCAATATGTTACTATCGATTGAATACATATTGCAAAGTATATAACGCACAATAAAGTGAAACCTATATGGGCAGTAAATAGAGCTTATTTCATATTATGATTTTATTATAACGACTTGTTTTGTGTTTAAAAGCGCACTTCATTTAAACAAATATCAACGCATCGTTATTGTTTTATAGATTTATGTTTAATTAACATATTTTCTAGTTATTTATATGTGTTAAGTCGTTTCCTGTTGAGGGCAAAAAAAATAATGACGCATGGCAAAAAATCAAAAGTTACATAAATAACACAGTCTATTGACTCTTCAATATGAGTCGTCATTCTTCAATGAATAATGTAACAAAAACTGAGCGCCATTCACTACATAACAAACTAATAAACACAAAGATAATGCTTAAGGTTTATAATTCGCCAAATGCAAGCACTTAACTTTTACGCGATTATCGGAATAATCGTCGGAAGTTTTATGAATATTCTTGTTCATATCCAGTTGAGCGTTTCATTGAGTAATTTAACCCATTTATGCCCAGTGGACTCTCACATCCTTCTAAATTGGATCAATTTATTTCCAAAACTAGGGATGTCCGGTATATTTATTTCTATATTTAGAATATTACTTTCTGAAATTCCTTTAAGCAAACAGCGCAGACCCAGATGAGACGCCGCATCATGCGGCGTCTCATATGGGTCTACGCTGTTTGCAATGTCCTTTTTTCAGGACGCTAGGCATGAATGGGTTAAATTGATACACGGTATGATGCGCACTAGAGCAAACTGCATGTTAGCTCATTATTCAGTAATATTGTATGGGATTTATGTGATGTAAAAAAATTGTGATCGATCATTCGTGTTCATAGACCGTCCCAAATGATAAGATACTGTAATGTTAGTTAGTCTAGGTAGTATGTACATGATAATTGCAAACATAAATTAAAGCTGTTAAAATATATGGTGTAGCATTTAAGCTTACAATATCGCTACGAACATATTGTTAAGATATTGTAATGTTAAACGAAACATTGTGTTTATGACAAATATTGCTCATATTTAAGTTTTAATCTCGGTTTTTAATGAATCCCTTTAATTTTCCCTATATTACACTAACGTGTCTTAGTTAAACATATAGTTTTCGATTCAAAGCGTATGCACAACAGTAATGGTTGTACAGGCCACTCATGTATGTCGGCTATGGCAATTGACGTCCGCCTACGCTAAAATGACGCGAGAACATCGGTTCAGGGGAGTGGCTTAGTGGTTCAGGCTCCGCGATTTTGCGTTTTAAGTTGTTGAAATAAATGACATTGTACATCCTTATTTCGTGAACATACGCACAAGAAAGGGTTGGGTTACAAGCATTTATGAATATTAGCAATCGACCCTTCCCTTTCACCAATTACGTGCGATGTGGATGTTATTATGTTTTTGTTTATGTTTATGCTAAAATGTGCGACATTGAACCGAAATCAAGAACAATATGAACAGAAAATGAAAAATAAATCCCAACATACTCAAAATAATAAAACATTAATAAAATAGAACGAACATTATTCTGTTCCTCTCACGGAAGAAATAAAATTATGTAACAAAAACATATTTCGTGTTTTTAAATTGCTTCACACAAAAAGCTACCCATAAGTTAACCCATTTATGCCTAGCGTCCTGAAAAAAGGACATTGCAAACAGCGCAGACCCAGATGAGACGCCGCATAATGCGGCGTCTCATCTGGGTCTGTGCTGTTTGCTTAAAAGGAATTTCTTTATGAAATATTCTAAATATAGACATTAATATACTTGACATCCCTAATTTTGGAAATAAATTGATCCAATTTAGAAGGATGGGAGAGTCCACTAGGCATAAATGGGTTAAATACAATGAGCTATACGTAAAGCTCGATCATTGAGTAATGTGCGTTGTTTACCAAATCTGTTTGTGATTTAACCCATTTATGCCCAGTGGACTCTCCCATCCTTCTAAATTGGATTAATTTATTTCCAAAATTAGGGATGTCTAGTATACTTATATCTATATTTTGAATATTTCTTACAGAAATTCCTATAAGCAAACAGCGTAGACCCGGATGAGACGCCGCATTATGCGGCGTCTCATCTGGGTCTACGCTGTTTCAAAGTCCTTTTTTCAGAACGCTAGGCATAAATGGGTTAAATTTAACGTTGCACTTCTCTAAATAGCAAAACAGCGTCTCATTCAGAACGGTCGGGTATTTCAACTAGTAATTTGGGTACACTTAGATGATTTAAATGAAGGGTGTTAGCGAATAGGCGAACGCGTTGGGTTTGATAAAGTGCACATTAATAAAAATTGTGGTCAGGGTCGTAAATAGTTCAACACCAAGGATAGTTAGTTCTTTTGCGTCAATGATTACTGAAAAGATAAACATTTAAAATGCTGCACTTGTTTCTAATTATGTCGTGAATTATCTGTTGGTATCGGTCACAAAACAAACGATAATGTTGTACATAGTCGGGATTTATGACAATTTTAAGACGATCTTTGTAACCAGATAAGCGGTCGAATGATCTTCAGTCTTTTTCATTTTTTATACGAGATGGGATAACTGAGTTGGAGTAAACTGCGAGTCGTCGAGTAACTGTTGTATAGTTCCGAGTGTATCCTTGAGAAATTGGCATGTAGAAAGCGGCTGGGGAGAATTTTTATAAGATAGTCCGTATGTAAATTTTAGAATGTTTATATACAAACACTTATTATAAATCTTTACCGACAATTTTTATGTAAAAACCACATTATTTCTTTTAGAAGATTACTTTTGCTAGTAGAACGCGTTTAAACCAACACCGTGTAGAACAAACATGCGCATTTCACGAATCATCAATAATAAGCTTTTATCAATGTCTTTTGAAAAGTGTTGTCTTCAGTTGAGGTATATCACGGCCGTTAATCACGCGCGCCGCCTCTGTTTGAGATGATTTAATAAATAAGCCAAGGCAACTTCCGAGGCTCAGGCCCGGATGTTTTGAAATTTCGTTGATAATTTTACAGGGTGATTAGATTTTATATGGGGTTTTTTTTCAACATATTTCGCATTATTATTAAAATCGGGCAATGTAGTGCGATTCAGCAAAGAATAATTCATCAAAACATGTAAATACGCATACATTTTCAACCCATTTAAAAACGTGAGAACCTTTATAAGTTGTAGCATGGTCACATTTAAAAAAGAATTTCGATGACTTTTTCCTGTGTGACGAGAAAATATCCACCCAATTAAATCGCTAACGGCATCAAACGATTGCGTGCAGCAAACATTAGATGCTGCATGCACGAAAATATTGGCTTCTTTCCGACGTAGTAGATAATTTTGCATTTTTCCAAAAGAGATGGAGCCAATGCTTAGGAGATGGCGCTAATGATAGGAGGTGGCGCCAATGCAGGATGTATCAATTAACAGTCGTATAGCAATGACATTATCACATATAGTATATTTGATGGATGTTATTTTTTATATTTAATTTGTTTTCCAACGTACATACAAAGGCCCAAATCTTTACAGAACATAAACACAATCTACAATGAATAAGATGTATTTTTTTAAATATATAAGTGATCAACTCAATTTAGAAGTCACCAACATGAATAAAACGTATTGTTCAATATATACCAGAAATTTGTATTACTCAATAAAACCAATAACTTAGTGTTCAACATTATCAAAATAATTCATCGACAGCAATATATGTATACAATATGATAATTCATGAAATAAATATATTATAATACTTCTTCTTGAAACGATGATTTGTGGCCCTTAAACTAACTGCTTAGTTTACTAAAAGGCCACGGTCAACGATTTAATTAGGTTCATATACCACTATCAACTCCAAAAAATGAAGATAGCTCGGTATTTTTTCCGTTAACCTTTTTTTGTCAAATACATGCTACATGTTGTTATTTTACAAAGACAAACGTTTACATCCATCCAGACATTATTAGAAAATTACTTTTTCTAATAAAAAACGCACGCGACTCAAATGGGCTGAAGTAGTCAGCTTACAAAAAATAATTTAAGTCCTGTAAATATGATAGAAACCATAGCATTAAATATTTCACTTTAAAATAGTTATAAATGTGCATTGGCGCCACCTCTTAATCTGAGCGCCACTTCCTTGGCATTGGCTCCATCTTATTTTGAAAAATGCAAATTTATCTATTAGATCGGGTAGAAGCCGATGTTTGTGTGCACTGATTAACTTGTACAGGTCCAAAGCAATCGTTTCATGTAATGAGCGATTTAATTGGCTGGGAATTTGCTCGTCACACAGGCAAAATACATCGATTTGCTTTTACGAATTCTACCACAACTTATAAAGGTCCACACGTTTCCAAATGGGTTGTGATTGTATGTTTCTGTACATTTTTTAATGAATTTATATTAGCTGAATCGCACTTCATTGGCCGATTTTTTAAAATAATGACAACAGTGTTGAAAAACATATTAAACCTAATCACCCTGTAAAATTATCCGTTAAATTTCAAAACATCCGGGCCTGAGCGCCACCTCGAAAGTAGCATTGGCTCATTGATTAATGCTCAAAAACGAGGTGACGCGCGTTATTAACGGCTGTGTATACAGACACAAGTATATGCCAAGTAAATATTTATTAATCAATCGATTAATATCACAAATACGTTTCGAGTCACTGAACTTACGTACTTGTACTTGTATATTTTAATTTCAAGAGTTTTAAAAATCAATAACGATTATTCATTAAAATGAACACAATCGAACGCGCTGTTTAGAAAAAAAGAAAATTATTCGCAAGCGAATTCTTTCAAGCAAGGGCGGCATTATTTGTATAAACAAACGTCATTATATCTGAAGTTTGTACCCGTTTAAGGTTAAAGCTCTTGGATCTAGGTCAGTGTATGTGTGATAAAGATTAGGACATAACAAAGCGAAACAAACATCCGAATAACTGGATCACACATTCTTAAACTTGTATTTAAAAGTTTTTATGTGTGCTCGTTCAAACCAAATTGAAAAAGCGAATTCATTCAAGAAAGTGCGGCATTAATTTAAAAAACGTCATTATATCTGACGTTTGTACCCGTTTAAGGTTAAAGTTCTTGGATCTAGGTCAGTAGAGCTGCAAAGGCTTCGATAAACATATGCTAAATTTAGTTACCCATTTCCTTTTCAATTTAAGTGTATATCTTTTCTGGCATGAGGAAAATTCACTGATAACAGAAATGTTAACGCAACCATGCTGTTATACCCGATGCTTTTTAAACAACATCACCAAAGAATAAGAAAACTTAACATTCTGCGAAATATAATTTTAACTTTTTTTTTACATTAATATTGTAAAAGATTTTGTTTTGCATATGCAACGATTAATTGATAAATAGCAAATAAATTGATTAATTAATCGAATACTTTCAAATAAATTATCAGCTTTTACTTTCTTTCGTTTGATTATTGTAACATTCGAAACGTATTGTTTTCAATTTAAACGGCTTTTACCTTATATATTCTCTATATACACCTTATGAAAAGTGCTTTAAAAGCAATACTTTTAATGTGCTGTGGCGTTTAATATACATATCGCCCAAATGGTGCAAAAAGGAACCATGTTACATTCATTTTCAATGTCACATGGTACCTTTTTGCACTACGGGGGCGATGTAGGCCTCTCGATAAATCTTCCATCAATCATGTGCAAGTCGCTTTAACAGCCGTCAAAAACATTCCTTAGTTACCAGTTTGACAAATGAGTCCCAACGACACAGGCTTCAAGAGATACGCCAAATACATTTCATTAGACTGAGTTTTATTCTTGGGGTTTGGAAAATGGATAATACAATGGGTAAAAGTTTTCTGATATACTTAAAATATTTTTTGTCATAAACATCACACATATATCAAATTCAACATATGTTGGTTAAGTATTTTAATTAATATGTTATTTTCAAGACGATAAGAAATAGAACAGTATAACGTGTGCTAGTGTTAAATGTACACATACAATTTCGTCGAAAGCAGAAACACCGTATAACAACAATGTTTAGCTTGAAGCTTTATCAATCACCGTGTACAAATCCTTCATCTACTTTACCGTACTTCAATCATTTACAGATGTATCCCATATCATTGCATTTTGAATGTGTATTTTTATTAGAGTTTTTAAATATGTGTTTAATTATTTCTCTATATAGAGTCTAGTATGATTCTCTGTCACACCATTGATTTTTTTCAATATGTAAAAGGCAACAGGTGCCATGTTATCAAGATTTTTAGATAACTAAACGATTTGACATCCAAAGATACTCTTTTATAACAGATCAAAGTATGGTATGAAAAATGGCAAAACCAACACCAGCAATCGACAATTATTGTGTCTATTGGGCAATAGGATATTTTGTCTGCCTCACGACAGGGGGACGGGGGTCACGACAGGGGGGACGGGGGTCACGACAGGGGCACGGGGGTCACGACAGGGGGACGGGGGTCACGACAGAGGGACGGGGGTCACGACAGGGGGACGGGGCTCACGACAGGGGGACGGAGGTCACGACAGGGGGACGGGGGTCACGACAGGGGGACGGGGGTCACGACAGGGGGACGTGGGTCACGACAGGGGGACGGGGGTCACGACAGGGGGACGGGGTTCACGACAGGGGGACGGGGGTCACGACAGGGAGACGGGGGTCACGACAGGGGGACGGGGGTCACGACAGGGGGACGGGGTCACGATAGAGGGACGGGGGTCACGACAGGGGTGGGGGGTCACGACAGGGGGACGGGGGTCATTCTCAAGACCTTTCCAAAGAGTCTCATTAAGCCCATGTGTCTTGTTCTGAGAAAACTGGGCTTAATTCATGTGCGTTAAGTGTCGTCCCAGATTAGCCTGTGCAGTCCGCACAGGCTAATCAGGGACGACACTTTCCGCCTTAACTTGATTTACGGTAAGGAGGTACTTTCTTGAAACTAAAAATACCATACAAGCGGAAAGTGTCGTCGCTGATTAGCCTGTGAGGACTGCACATGCTAATCTGGGACGACACTTTACGCGCATGCATTAAGCCCAGTTTTCTCAGAACAAGGCTCAAATATTTTGATGGGTGTTATCGAGCTTAAACAATAGTTTAAGCTAAATGTGAACCACATGTCAGTTTCTTTCTACAACATATATCCGAAAAATATTTCAAATTCCTCATTTAAATAATAGTGTTACGTTGTTGTATTTAACATAGTGAAATATGTCAACTTTTGTAATGTGGTATGATTTGCAGACTCAAAAAACAGAAGCGACGAGCCAATCGATGAAATGTCTGTTGAATTCAAAGGAGTGAGACCACTCAACGATGGCGTTGATAATGCCGGGTACCAAAATACAGAAAAGGTATGCATCGTAGGTAGACTGCTCGCAGCGGTAAACTCTTATATCGGTATACGGTAGCCACTGAATGCACAAGTAAAATCCTTCAAGTTCCATTTAGATTATCATAACTTTTTTCTTGTATTTAAACAACATCTAACACCTCACAATAAGGCATTTTGCAAAATTAAAATAAAGCAGTATTCATCCTCATACTGTATTATTGAACTTCAATATTACTACTAAAAATACTACTTTAATTTACCTTAAGTTGTTTCCATTTACTTTTGAGGTCTTCAATGGACCTCCCATGGCCTCCCACAGCATTAATACTAGATGAACAAAACAATAATTCATGTCAGCTCATATAAATCACTATCGCCAATAAAGGATCACTGTTTACAGCATTATCTCCCCTGTCAGATCAACAGTTGGAGCATCTTTTCACAAATTTGTAATATTGTACATTTATCCAAGGGACACACTATGCAACAATTATTTTAGATTTGATTATACTTGTTCATGAAATACACGATAGTGACCCCCTATTGGTGTGACTGTACAATCTCTATATCTATCTAGTTTTTGAATAACTTAAAGGTAACATTTATTATTCAAAACAAGTTAAAAGTACAATCAGATGCTATTTACGGTACCCGATGCAACCCAAGCTGCACACATCCCCTGAACAAATAACAAACTTCGAATACAGAATCACCGAGTGGATAGTTGACAGCTGTCAACTAAACCAGTTGACAGCTGTCAAATGAACAAACTCGCATAAAACAATACTTACGATTCTAAAATGGCACAAAACGTTTTCTCCTTCTCTTCGTTTGTAATCGTACTCGAAAATTTTCCGAACAGCACCTCTCGGTTTGCAACATAGCCGTCTACAAGAATTTCTGTTTCTTCTTTGGTCCAATTCGAACTACGAGCCGCCGTGTTATTTTTAGTTCGTCTGACGCTCGCGCGCGCAAATGACGTCACGATTGTATGAATAGGTTGTGTTTAACCTAATAAAAGTTGCAACCGCATTAATGAAACGCACTTATTCGAGAGTTGCAAATCGATGTGAAAAACTTGCAACTTGCAACTGCAATTGCAACTGCAACTGCGCTGCAACCATTAATGAAACGGCTCCCAGATGTCTAGATTGTAACTTTTACTAAATGTTTTCAAAACAGTGCAAGATTCAAATAATTGGACACTTAAGATATGGTTTGCAATAAAAAAACAATGTCTATATAAAAAGTACAAATTAAAATTTAAAAAATAATATCTGTTAAACTGTCTCTTAAGTTAATAAGCATGAAATCATGCGAAAACAAGTTTTGCAACGTAATTACACAGGTGATATTTTGAATGAAAACAATCAAATAATAACGAAAAATCAACTTCACTAAAACAAAAATCACTAGATCAAATATATTTAATAGTGATTTTTTTTCAGGGAATTTGAATTTTCGTTATAATTTGATTATTTTTCATTCAAAACGATGTTTTTACTTATTAATATCATAGCCACACGCTAACCACCTGTGCGTTATTATTTTATTTTAGCAAATGGGTATATATTCTAGCGGTTTGCAAGATATCAATAAAAGCCGAGCCCTAAACGATGTTTCACTAATTAACAAATCACAATCATATGTACATCTTATACATTTTCCGAGTTGTAAAACAGTATCGATAATAGAATACAGCTAAGTATGTGGTTAAAAACTATGACTTTACCACATAAAAATTACTTCTATACAAAATCAGTTTTATTTATACTCTATCAAAATGTTATAGAAAAATGGTGCAATCGACGAAACCTCGTTTACCGATATCGCTATGACCAACGAGTCTCTCGACGAGGAAAAAGCGCGCGAAGCCAAAGAGGATATGACGTCATACAACGCTTATCACCGAGGATTAGTATGTCATTTAATGCATGTTCTCTTGTCAATACCTGGCCTTTTCACACGCTTTTTATTTCTAATGTTACAACTTACAACTTGCAGCTTAATGCTGTTTTAATAATGAAGAAAACAAAAGCATAACGGTTGAAGTCCATGATATCATGTTGGTTAAAATTGTTGTAATATCACTCGACAATTGAATTTATTTGCGATGGAAAATGTATTCCCATTTCTCAATATGACAACAAGAAATACAGATATGCAATCATTGCATACCTACACATATGTATATTAAAACATGGATCTCAAATAAAAATTAGACCGTTGTTAACCGTGTACCCTCGCCCCTAGATCTACGGCCGTCAGAAGGCATACACATACTACACTGAACACAGAAAGGGAATCCGGACAATTGTTGGGCTCATCATTCTGTGTCTATATTTCGCCTACGTCGCGTATGCGTTTTCATACAAGTAAGTACGGCTACAACGAAACAGTGTAGCGTGCATTATAAGAGTTTTAAGTTAATATTTGCTTGAGCTACTCAACCATTTTAGAAACATGAACATTTACATATCACTATCTTAAAGTGTGAGGACAACAATTGTTTTCATTTGTAAAAAAAAAGACAACAGCAAATGAACAAAGTTTGCATTAAAATTTGTTTTCTTTTTTCTTTTTTAAGCACACATATTTGAAGTAGTCATAATTTATAGTGGTACAACAATAAACATTTTTGTAAAGAAACCATCCATAACCAACAACTGAGAAATTATTGAAATTACTTATTGAAGTTTAAAAATTCCAAACCGAAAATATAATTATTAAACGCTCTACTGGTCACTTTGTGTCACTTAGTATCGAGTCCGAACACAGCATATGGTTATTAACCCATTTATGCCTAGCGTGTAGAAAAAAGGCACTGGCAAACAACGTAGATCCAGATGAGACGCCGCATGTTGTCTGCGCTGTTTGCCTTAATAATTTCTGTAAGAAATATTCTAAATATAGAAATAAATATGATCCAATTTAAAAGGATGGGAACGTCCACTAGGCATACATGGGTTAAGATCCTACATTCATTTACTCTTTTTAAATTTGTATCCATGGTCAGGTTCGGAGACGAGGGCTCGTGGCGGTTGCTGGGCGTGACCGTCCTTCTTGTGTTCCTCCTCGCCCTCATTAACCTCTGCAGCGCCTACCAGGTCGCCATCGACGCCTGGTGGGAGGGCACGCGGTCGTGTAGGACCTCCAGGTGTGCCAAGCGTACAGGAACATCAATATCTTGGTACGTGGCTATTATATATCGCCGCCATTAATCGTAACGGTGCATCATAAGCCTGGAACGTTCAAGCAATATATTGCGTCAGTGAGACGCCATTAAAAATTGAAGACCTCTTCTGCTTGAAAAAAACTAAGCGTTTAGCGTCACGAAACGGGTCTGTCGTAAACACAATGTCTGCGCTTGATTTAATAAAAAACAAATTAAATGTTTTCTCGTTATAACGTATATGAGCCGTGCTATGTGAAAAGGGGGTTTAATGCATGTGCGTTAAGTGTCGTCCCAGATAAGCCTGTGCAGTCCGCACAAGCTTATCAGGGACGTCACTTTCTGCCTACCTTGGATTTTTGCTAAAAGGAGACGTTCTTTAAACATTAAATATCATAAAAGCGGAAAATTTCGTCCCTGATTAACCTGTGTGGACTGATTAGGCTAATCTGGGACGGCATTTTACGCACATGCATTTTACCCCCTTTCGACAGAATACGGCTCATGTATAATATATCATAGTATTTATTCTGAAATGGAATAATGTTACTTCGTTTTGTATTGTACATCGATTCTTATTATGTCCCCAAATTGTATTTTCAGGCTGCTCCGCATTGCAGTGACTGTGGGCGTAGTTGTTTATGTCATAATTGACATCGTCATCGACCATCCGGAAAATCTCGTTTCAGTCGCAGGCGTGGCTTTGTACATCATTATATTTTACTTTACGTCCATCAATCCAGCTAAGGTACATGCCAGTGTTACTTAAGTTAACTGTTTACTCGTGTCAAAAACTGTCGAAATAAATCAAAATCATATTTGAGATTTAGATTTAGACTGCAAATATCTCTTTAAGTTAGTCTGTTCAGTCTACCAATCCACCATTTGCTCGATAAGGACACATTCCCGAGGTACATTTCTAATTCAATGTATCCATACAACGCAACTTTTTTGTTACGGAAAACTGTTAGTGGAATCGTGGTTACACATTAAAATCCAGAGGGCGAGAATGCGAGAATGCGAGAACGCGATAGTACGATGGCGACAATGCGACAATACGATGACGACAGTGCGACAATACGATGGCGACAATGCGATAATACGATGGCGACAATGCGCACTCTCGCAATGTCGCCATCGTACTATCGCACTGTCGCAATCATATTGTCGCGCTGTCGTCATCGTATTGTCGCACTGTCGTCATCGTTTTATCGTGTTCTCGCATTGTTGCATTGTCGCCATCGTATCATCGCACCTTCGCCATTGTATTGTCGCACTGTCGTCATCGCACTGTCGCATTGTCGTCATCGTACTATCGCGTTCTCGCATTCTCGCCATCGTACTATCACATTGTCGCCATCCTATCGTCGCACTGTCGTCATTGTATTGTCGGATTGTCGCCATCGTACTATCGCGTTCACGCATTCTCGCTCTCTGAATTTTAATGTGTAACCACGATGGCATTAACGGTATTCCGTGGTTAGTTACGATGTTTCGCCGTTTAAACAGTATTTCAGTCATACCATGTCGATCAATTAACCTACTCTCATTTATCATGGATTACATGGCTCATGTAAATAACTGATAAATGCTTTACATAAATCCTGAAGAAGAGTTAGAAGAAGAATTGCCTTAGAAAGAGATTCATGACAAACAGCACATATTTTGTGTTGCTCGACCGGGGAATCGAACCCGTGATCCTCGTATTTATTGTCCAGAGCTCAAGCGACTGAGCTGGCGCCCAGGTTAGGTGTACCGTGTACTTTTTATTTTATTTATCACATTCAAGAGAGGAAGATTCCTCCAAAGAAAACGTTAGTTACACCAAAGAACCGCATATTTTCTGCTCACATTCTTAGCATACGTTAAGTTTTAAAATGCTTTGTCAAACGGTTTCGTGGGTCTTTTCTTTGCATGTTATTTAGATGCAAACGATTAGAACAAAACAAATCACAACATTTTATTTACAGGTCAACTGGCACACAGTGTTCTGGGGTATCGCCCTACAATACGTGTTTGCTCTGCTCATCCTCCGTACCCAGTGGGGGTATGATATGTTTAAGTGGCTTGGGGACAGGGTCACGGAGTTTCTGGAACACACGATGGCGGGTGTGCTGTTCGCATTTGGGGATAAATACACTGATCACTTCTTTTCCATGAAGGTACGCCAATATATTATCAAAGGACCAGTGTATTGTTGTTGAAGGTACGGTGGAATGTATTTGTAATATTGACAAACGGTTAAGGTGTGTAATGGTATGTTCTTTATTTTTTACCAGACTCTTGATTATGATTTAGCGGACGTTAAATGTTTTTGAGTTTCTTTTTGTATTTCCTAATTTAAGTTAACAGCTAGTTCTTAAAAAAGCAATACCAAAAATGTTAAGGACAATAAGATAAAAGCTTTATTGAGTTTTCACATTTAACCCATGCCCAACTTACCAATAGCTATTTCGAATGTATTTATAGACATTTATCTTTCAAAACAATGTACATAATTGATAGTTATATTATTATATTACTCTATTTCTGTAGGTTTTATCCATTGTGATATTTTTCTTCACCATCATCAACATTCTCTATTATCTGGGTGTGATGCAAGCCATTATAAAAGTCATTGGCAAATTCCTCGCCTTCTGTATGGGAACTACACCGGCCGAGTCCATCAACGCAGCAGCCAACATCTTTGTCTCCATGGTAACGCCTTTACAACTGGTATTATTTATGAACTCAAAACTACCGACAAAGAAATAGAGAAAGACGGATTAAAAGCCGATAATTTAAAGAATGTAACTTCATTGCAGTTGTTGATGTACGACGACCACATGTTCTCGGGATACAATTAGTGGCCAAAGTTCCGCCTATTTATTCAAATTTTAGTCATGCTAACCTCTAATTGAATTATACTTTATTTTACGGTTTATCGATCAAAACATTAATACGACATTAAAGCATATGCACACATTAACACATTTATGGCTTCAATATTGCACCTACGAAACGTCAATGTATATTTTCAAGCAAACATAGGGGATTTCATTTGGAAGTGTTACTTTTACTCGCGCGCTTGACATTTGTATTCGCCCATCGCTAGGCGATCCGCTCCTTCGTATATCAAAACCAGCCCGTTTCAAGAAACAACCATAAACCACAAGTTGCCTATACATGAATAATATGCTGATGCAGCTATATGCAAAATTTACTGAGCTTCAGTGCCGGACTGTTTGTTACTCTACTGTGTTTAAAACTGAAGGTAATTTCCCATTCTGAAATGGTGTAAACTATTAACTATTTAAGTTGAATACTGTTCCGAGTTGTGACATTTCGTTACATTGTAGTTACAAGTTTTGTAGTATTCACTACGTGCTAAGCGCTTCCAACTAACAGAATATAGACATGGCATAGCCTCGTGCTTTTGTTCTCAAGTTTTTCAAAGTGCACTTTGAAGTCTTAATGCAAAGAAATTCGCAAATTCTACCTGTTCGAATTATTTTATCAAATGTAGTATGTTTGTTAGTTTTTTATTGCGTACGTGTGTTTACGAATGACTTAATAATTTGTTAACCAGCTAAAATGCGCGTTTCCTTTTTAGACGGAGTCTCCATTGATGATCCGTCCGTTCTTGAAGGACATGACGAAGTCGGAGCTTCACGCCGTCATGACTGGAGGATTTGCAACTATCGCCGGAAGTGTACTTGGAGCTTACATTAGCTTCGGGGTAAGCATGTATGTCTGGCAGTGAACTTGGGTCGTACATTAGCTGCGGATTAAGCATGTATGTCTGGCAGTGTACTTTGGGCGTACATTAGCTTCGGGGTAACCATGTGTGTTATATCAAAGCTTGTTCCAACTCTATTGGAAAACCTCCCCTTATGTGGTATAAGACTGATTTGTATAAGCAATCTGCTGTGGTCATAGTATAACACAGTTTTGATTTTCTTATCAGCCGAGGTCTAGACATTGATGCCGACCCCTTCCCCGCCTCCATCTCTGAGCTACCCTTTCTTAGTCAGGCTTAATGAAAATATAGATAAAATGAAATATTATATAAGGACGGTCCTTTTTAGGGGCTCAAATATTTTTTAGACAAAAATATACATAGCTAATCTTTAACATTTAAGTAGTTTTTGTTGTCTTAATTTACAGATTACAAGCCAAAACATACTGACGCGATAGGTTGGTTTTTGGTTTGATCGCCTGAACTATATCTTATATTTTACAGAAAAAAAAACTTAACCAGCAGACCGAAACGATAATTCTTTTTTGTTTTATTTACTTTTTGTACCAGCTTGTATTTGCAAAAAATATAATATCGACTCATATAACGTTCGTATATTTTACAGTGAACACTTACATTTTACAACTAACTGATAACCTGGCTCCGCCACATGACCCAGTAATAAGTCCATTTGCAGGTTCCAGCCAATCACCTCCTATCCGCCAGTGTCATGAGTGCCCCGGCTGCTCTAGCCATATCCAAGCTTTCCTACCCAGAAGTCGAAGAGACGAAAGCATCCAACGACGATTATAACAAGATGGAACAATCGTAAGAATCTAGTTAACCCTTTCAGTGCTGGAACCGAACTTTGAAGGCCTTTGCAAACAGGTTGGATCCAGATGAGACGCCACAGAACGTGGCGTCTCATCAGGATCCAAACTGTTTGCTATTCTGATAGTGTTCTTTGAAAAAAATCGAAGAAAATGCTAATTTTAGAAATTCAGCAGAAGACATTTTAGCACACGACAAATTTCCCAGCATGCAAAGGGTTCTCCTATGATATCTGTGAACTATTCACTGGTTGAACATTTTGTTTCAAATTGTGTCAAGGATTTTGCTTCTAATTATGATTTCTTACACAGGATTTATGTAATGGCTCGTCCATCCATATATAAAGTATCGGAAAACATTTTTCAAAAGCCTAAAGCATGTCACGGGATGACTTGTAAATTACAATTATTCACGCACGAGACAAAAGTATCTAATTCGTTTGCTGCTATCCTAATCTCAGGCATCGGACTGTATTTTCTTTATTGTCTTTTGTTAGCCATGCTTTTACATAAAAATGTCAATAATCAAACGATATTTTGTTAATAAACTTTAACTTGGTACACACGTTATTTACACGATAAGAAAGAAGCACCAATTAAACATTTATAAATTGTTAAGTTGTACCCCTTATTAAATTTATGTTTAATTGTAAAGAATTTAGCATCGGTATATCTCTGGAGTCAGTGTTTTGCATATAAATAGAAAGTGTCATAATATTAAAGAAATACAACGATTATTTCAGTTCAGAACACAATCTCATCGAGGCGGCGTCAAATGGCGCCACGGCCAGTATCAAGATCGTCGGAGGTATCCTCGTGAACGTTATTGCATTTTTAGCGTTGCTGGCCTTCTTGAACGCAACCCTCACGTGGATTGGGTTCCGAGTTGGAATCATGGACCCCAATCTCACGTTTGAGGTGAGATCTTGTTTTTCAAAGCGATGTGGTTCAGTGTAGAAATAGAAAACAAATGTGTACGTAGATTTAAACGAGTATTTGGTAAGTGATAAATACATATTTTAACTTATATTTTATTAATCATTGCTCAGCAAATAATAACAAAATATTTTTAATTCATTCGCTTAAAAACTGATGCCGTTCACACTTTGAGAATGTTCCAATAACACTCGTCCTAATCATTTTATTAACATGTACTTAATTGTCTACTATATGTCACTATACCATAAAAATATATATGTGAATATACAATTAAATATCTTAAAATTAAAGTTATTTATCGAAATAGCTTACCACAGCAACATTATGTCGGTGTACATATTTTTTATAAAACAACATAAATATTTTTCGCATATCAACTTTTTGTATATAGTATTATTTATTAATTCCTTTTATTACAGTTAATAACTTCGTATGTCCTTTATCCAGTATCATATTTTATGGGCGTCGAACCAAACGACTGTAGAAAAGTCGCAGAACTTATTGGTTAGTCGATTATATTTGTACTTTTTTAAATTCAACAAAGTTTAAAAGAAGATAATGAGAAAACTAGTCCCACTATGTATCATGGTTAGTAGTTTGAAATCTCGCCGTGTAGAAGTTTATCCTGTACATCTCAGTATAAACGCAAATGTATGATGCAAGTGTCATACACGTGATCTTATGTTATGCCTTTATGGTTTAAAAACCCTATCAAGGAACTCATAGCTCGTGTGTAGTCCAAGTGAGGCTGTCACCTGCTTAGATCAGTGTAAAGAAATAAACACAGTAAATGGGGCAAACTTTTGCATGTGATGTTTCGCATTAGCTAACCCGAATTAAAATCAATTTCAAAATCAATTTCAAATGGCAATGATAATCCATATAATGCTTTGGTCTGCTTGCGTAGGTGTCAAGTATTTTATCACAGAGTTCAAGCACAACAGTATAACATGTATTTTGTGCATATGTCTATAGGTGTGAAGACGTTTACAAACGAGTTCATAGCGTATGAAAGGTTAAAGGTGCTGATCCAGAATCGGAAGGACCTAACCAACTACACGAGCTTCTACAACACGGACGCCTGGTTCTGGGACAAGGGAAACGTGATCCTTAACATCACCGGACAGGTGCTCACAACCGGGGTCATTACGGTAGGGCTTTTAGACAACGGTTTCAATTTCAAATGTCAACATATTAAACAAATTATATCCGATAGGCAAAGAAGATTATTTTATTTTTCACACTTTCTGATGATACCAACATAAGGACTTGTTAAAACGAAATGGGATCAAAAGAAAATTTCATTGACGTCTTAGTATTCGGCTGAGTGTTGTTTTTGATTTGAAAACATAGTACCGCTTAAATATTTGATATCGATTTCAAAAGAGATCTTTGCAAAATATGTTGTCAGCCGTCTTCCCTCTTTTCAAAGCATCAATTTCATGTTAAATATTATATTATTTACGTGCACAGGAGAAATCCGAGATCATTACAACTTACGCCCTCTGTGGGTTCGCTAATTTCGGCTCAATTGGGATCACGCTTGGAGGCCTTGGCGCGCTGGTTCCTTCACGGAGAGCGGATCTGGCGAAAATGGTTGTCAGGGCCATGGTCTGTGGAAACGTAGCCTGCTTCCTTACCGCGTGCATAGCAGGTATGGTGAACTGTTTGCATTGACTTTGGATAAAATACTACAGTTATACAATATATTGCGTATATTTCTACATGTACTCCTTTCAAAGGTTACCTAAAACAAAAGCATCATCATCATCAACAACAAAAACTACTACTACTTCTATTATTACTACTACTACTACTACTACTACTACTACCAGTGCCTTCCCCAGGAATTTTTTCAGGTGCCCCGGGGCCGATCGGGGGTGGGTTCGGGGTGTCCCCTCCCGACGTTTTTTTTTATTTAACGTGTCAATTCACGTTCTGTGGTGCGTTATAACTCAAAGAAAAACAGCGTCAAAAGACGTCATTTGGTGCGCTATGACTCTTCAAAAAAATCTCCCAGTCATTTAAAAATATATTTTTCTATATTGTTTAATTGTTTTAAAACTTTTCCGCACAGATAGTAAAATCCCGACTCGAACGATTCCCCAATACATCCGTTTCAACCCGACTCTATTACTGTATACTTACTATTTTTCAAGTTTCTATTTATTACCCGATAATCCCGTTTATTCCGTTTTTATCAATCTCTTTCTGGTAAATATTTACGATAAAAGCTTTCAGTTATTTCTTTAACACAAACCTTGCCATTTTTTAAGTGACTATTTATAGATGATTTGATGAAATATTGCCTCTGAATATGCGTCAATCCCATGACCTGTTGTGGGCTTCTTAAAACGCTCAATACACGCCATTTGTATGCAATAGACGCGACGTTGTACATGCTGCATAATTTTCGCGCTCTTTTTAATTGAGAAAAAGATACGACACAAAATAAATTTGCACTGCTAATTTGAAGCAAAAATATTTAACCTTGCGGTAACATTTACATTCGGAAGTGTGTTTCGGATTAAAAACGCGTTAACATCGACTTACGGGAATGGGTTTCGGATTACTAATTTAATCAGTCCCATTTGAGATTTCAACAAATATTAACCGTTGCGTTATAAATTCAACGATAATTTGTTTAAACACTTTACGAGTCGAATAAATGTTTTGACGGAATTATGCATGAAATTCACGTTGTCCACGAGGATAACGGCCGGTTGCCATCATCAGTCTTCTAACTATCGATTATCGGACGAAACATTTGCAAGTGTGCGTAATTAATTCAACAAAAATTTGTTAAAGCGCATTACGTGTCGAATAAATGTCAGAAAAACGAGGTGAATCAGTTATATAAATGGACATGTTGAAATTTACATGTACTGGAATTAAATAAATTGTTATCACATAATTGTAACCGGGAGTCATTTGCACAACTTACTCGCTATAATAATTAATTGTTTACCACTTGCAATTAATTTCTCGTATTAATTATGAGTCATAGGAAACACTTGTTTACAGTAAAAAGGTGTGATGATGATGCCCGAAACCGTCTTTAATGTTCTGTACTGTACTAATTACCGGTTTTATATTACTCAAATGGTACAACTTCTTGCTAATCAAGCTGCGATAAACTCTTACTTCATGCCCGACGTCAATCAAAAATAATGGTCGATAGTTAACCCCGCCTTCATAAGCATTCGCGTAACCGATTGGACGATGAACTTCACAGTTTGACGACTGGAAAGTTACCAGATACATCATTGTCAGCATTTAAATGACCGTGTAATGTGGCTAAAATAATCGATACGCGCGTCATGCTATTCTCTTATCAGTGGATTATCCATTACCCCATGTGGTGTTTATGGCTATTACTTGTGAAAGTAGGTACCGAGTGCTCTTTTAAAACAGGGAATATTGATACACTGATAGGGAAACCTTGATTTTTTTGGACAATCTACACTTTCTTTTACTGAAGAATACACTGATCGGAAAATTTCAGGCGCCCCGGGGACTCTGATTTCGAAATTCAAGCGCCCCGGTAAGGGGCGCTTAAATGGCCTGGGGAAGACCCTGACTACTACTAC